>NC_068421.1:80076563-80119063 GCF_023373465.1 Oncorhynchus keta
GCCACTATACTACTGTATTGCATTACACAAACGTTTACATGGTGACTGCTCAAGCACAATCACCATTGATTCAGTTCCAAAGAATGAGAACATCGAAACCATAAAGACACTGATGGTATCTCACTCTAAGTTCCGGCGCCGACAGAGATGGCCGCCTCGCTTCGCGTTCCTAGGAAACTATGCAGTTTAATGTTTTTTTACGTGTTATTTCTTACATTAGTACCCCAGGTCATCTTAGGTTTCATTACATACAGTCGAGAAGAACTACTGAATATAAGATCAGCGTCAACTCACCATCAGTACGACCAAGAATATGTTTTCCGCGACGCGGATCCTGTGTTCTGCCTTACAAACAGGACAACGGAATGGATCCCATGCGGCGACCCAAAAAAACGACTCCGTAAAAGAGGGAAACGAGGCGGTCTTCTGGTCAGACTCCGGAGACGGGCACATCGTGCACCACTCCCTAGCATTCTTCTCGCCAATGTCCAGTCTCTTGACAACAAGGTTGATGAAATCCGAGCAAGGGTAGCATTCCAGAGGGACATCAGAGACTGTAACGTTCTTTGCTTCACGGAAACATGGCTCACTGGAGAGACGCTATCGGAGGCGGTGCAGCCAGCGGGTTTCTCCTCGCATCGCGCCGACAGAAACAAACATCTTTCTGGTAAGAAGAGGGGCGGAGGCGTATGCCTTATGGCTAACGAGACATGGTGTGATGGAAGAAACATACAGGAACTCAAATCCTTCTGTTCACCTGATTTAGAATTCCTCACAATCAAATGTCGACCACATTATCTACCAAGAGAATTCTCTTCGATTATAATCACAGCCGTATATATCCCCCCCCCCCAAGCAGACACATTGATGGCTCTGAACGAACTTTATTTGACTCTTTGCAAACTGGAATCCATTTATCCAGAGGCTGCATTCATTGTAGCTGGGGATTTTAACAAGGCTAATCTGAAAACAAGACTCCCTAAATTTTATCAGCATATCGATTGCTCAACCAGGGCTGGAAAAACCTTGGATCATTGTTACTCCTTCCGATCATTGTTACTACTTCCGCGACGCATATAAGGCCCTGCCCCGCCCTCCTTTCGGAAAAACAGACCACGACTCCATTTTGTTGATCCCTGCCTACAGACAGAAACTAAAAAAAGAAGCTCCCACGCTGAGGTCTGTCCAACGCTGGTCCGACCAAGCTGACTCCACACTCCAAGACTGCTTCCATCACGTGGACTGGGATATGTTTCGTATTGCGTCAGATAACACATTGACGAATACGCTGATTTGGTGTGCGAGTTCATTAGAACGTGCGTTGAAGATGTCGTTCCCATAGCAACGATTAAAACATTCCCTGACCAGAAACCGTGGATTGATGGCAGCATTCGCGTGAAACTGAAAGTGCGAACCACTGCTTTTAATCAGGGCTCATCTCATATGTATATACTGTACTCGATACCATCTACTGTATCTTGCCTATGCTGCTCTGTTCCATCACTCATTCATATATCTTTATGTACATATTCTTTATCCCCTTACACTGTGTATAAGACAGTAGTTTTGGAATTGTTAGTTAGATTACTTGTTGGTTATTACTGCATTGTCAGAACTAGAAGCACAAGCATTTCGCTGCACTCGCATTAACATCTGCTAAACATGTGTATGTGACAAATACAATTTGATTTGATTTGACTCAATAACAAAAGGTGTGTGTGTGCGTGCGTGCGTGTGTGTGTGTGTGTGTGTCTGTGTGTCTGTGTGTGTCTGTGTGCGCGCGTGCTACGGACATAAGACACATAGAGGCACACACACTTCTTTACACACAGACTCACACCCTCTCCTTTCTTCTCTCTAGAGTACCTCTAGAACCACAGGCCTTGTTATGTAACAGTCTCTGATTGGCTAAAGGAAGAGAGGCAGGAACAGCAGACATAATGGGTATTGAAGAGAGGAGGAGGATCAATAGCTTTCTACTTTCTCAAACACAGCACAGCTTTTCCTCTCAGCCTTTCTTATACAGTCCAGCCTTCCTTCTCCCCTCAAACCTTCTCCCCTCAAACCTTCTCCCTTCAAACCTTCTCCCCTCAAACCTTCTCCCCTCAAATAGCTTCCTTTTTTCACACATATCACTTCTTATACCCTCATAAAGACCGAGAGTGGGCAGGGTGAAGATTTATCTCAGAGGTAGAGTGAAAATACTCATAGAGGGGGAGATAGGGAGAGAGAGATATGATTGGCTTCACATATCCACAGAGACAGATGCTTCTCTCTTCTCTTATAAAGAGAGTGAAGACACTTTCAAGGAGCGGAACTCTAACCTGGAAGCTTAAAAGAAATCCCGCTATGCCCTCTGACGAACCATCAAACAGGCAAAGCGCCAATACAGGACTAAGATTGAATCGTACTACACCGGCTCCTACGCTCGACGGATGTGGCAGAGCTTGAAAACTATTACAGACTACAAAGGGAAACACAGCCGAGAGCTGCCCAGTGACACGAGCCTACCAGACGAGCTAAATTACTTCTATGCTCGCTTCGAGGCAAGACCTTTAAACAGGTCAACATTCACAAGGCCGCAGGGCCAGACGGATTACCAGGACGTGTACTCTGAGAATGCTCTGACCAACTGGCAAGTGTCTTCACTGACATTTTCAACCTGTCCATGACTGAGTCTGTAATACCAACATGTTTCAAGCAGTCCACCATAGTCCCTTTGTCCAAGAACACTAAGGTAACCTGCCTACATTACTACTGACCCCTAGCACTCATGTCTGTAGCCATGAAGTGCTTTGAAAGGCTGGTCATGGATCACATCAACATCATTATCCCCGAAACCCTAGACCCACTCCAATTTCCATACCGCCCCAACAGATCCACAGATGATGCAATCTCTATTGCACTCAACCCCTTCCTTTTCCAACCTGGACAAAAGGAACACCTATGTGAGAATGTTATTCATTGACTACAGCTTTGCGTTCAACACCATAGTGCCTGTCAAAACTCATCACTAAGCTAGGGACCCTGGGACTAAACACCTCCCTCTGCAACTGGATCCTGCACTTCCTGACGGGCCGCCCCCAAGTGGTAAGGGTAGGTAACAACACATCCTCCACGCTGATCCTCAACATGGGGCCCCCTCAGGGGTGCGTGCTCAGGCCCATCCTGTACTCCCTGTTCACTCATGACTGCATGGCCAGGTATGACTCCAACACCATCATCAAGTTTGCCGATAACACAACATGTAGGCCTGATCACCAACAATGATGAGAGCCTATAGGGAGGAGGTCAGAGACCTGGCCATATGGTGCCAGGACAACAACCTCTCCCTCAACGTGATCAAGACAAAGGAGATGATTGTGGACCACAGGAAAAGTCTGCAGTGGAACAGGTTGAGAGCTTCAAGTTCCATGGTGTGTCCACATCACCAACAAACTAGCATGGTCCAAACACACTAAGACAGTCGTGAACAGGGCACAACAATGCCTATTCCCCCTCAGGAGACTGAAAAGATTTGGCATAGGTCCTCAGATCCTATGGTATGGCAACACTACAGAGTGTAGTCCGTACGGCCCAGTACATCACTGGGACAAAGCTTCCTGCCATCCAGGACCTCTATACCAGGCGATATCAGAGGAAGGCCCTAAAAATTGTCAAAGACTCCACAGCATGCGGTACCGGAGATCCAAGTCTAGGTCCAAGAGGCTTCTAAATAGCTTCTACCCCCAAGTCTAAAACAGCTTATCAAAGGGCTACCCAGACCCCTCTTTTACGCTGCTGCTACTCTCTGTTTATTATCTATGCATAGTGACTTTTACTCTACCTACATGTACATATTACCTCCATTACCTCGACTAACGGGCGCCCTCGCACATTGACTCTGTACCGGTACCCCCTGTATATATTATTTATTACTTTTACTTTCAAATTATTATTTTTTTTTTCTTAAAACTACTTAAAGCATTGTTAGTTAAGGGCTCGTAAGCGTTTCACCTGTTGTATTCGGCGCATGTGACAAATAACATTTGATTTGATTTGAAGCTCTGAAAAGAAAACACACACACAAAGAAACGGACACATACACACACACACATACACACTATGTTGGCGGGGGGATGAAAACAGGCAAAGAGCTGCGTTCCCATGCAAGATGCTTTTGTGTGTGTATACACTGTGCTCTCTTTGATGTGACCCTGGACTCCACGTCAGTTGGGAGAATGATGGGGAATATATTTAACTTCAGAGGATATCTGTCCTTCATATATTCTCTCCTCCAGGAATGGTATTAGTGTGTGTTAATACAGGATAATGCCCAGACCAATCCTTGAGTTAGTCACTGAAGTCTGCCGCTCTATATTTAGACATAGGATTTATGAACGAAATTAACATACACAGACATATCTCACTCTTCATTATTAATGGGGAGAGACAGAGAGAGAGAGCGGGCGAGAGAAAGAGAAAGGGATAAAGAACAAGGAGAGAGATATATAGAGAGAGAGGATAGAGAACAAGAAGGAGTGAGCGAGAGAGCAGAGAGAGAGAAAAAGACAGAGAGAGAGAGAGAGGGGGAGGGATAGAGAACAAGGAGAGAGAGAGGGAGAGAGAGAATAGCGTGGAGAGAAATAAGTAAAGAAATAGAGAGAATCAGACAGACAGAGTAAGAAGGAGACTGAGAAAGAAACAGAGGGAGGGGAAAGAAAGAGAGAATGTTCAGACAGAAGACTCTTCATCAAAATCAAAGCTGCCCTGGTTTCTTGCTCCCATTCTGTCTTTCTTTCCCATAAGTCACCGGGGAACTGTATGCATATAGTACAGGCTAAAGCAGCATTTCCCAACTCAAAGGGTGCACATTTGGTTTTTAATTAAGTTAATGGTATTTAGTTGTTGCTATTAGGGCTGGGCGGTATTTTGCTATATACCAGTATTTATCCACGGACCGGTTTGGGTTTTTACTTTCCCATCTATAACGATATTTGAATGTTTGGTTTGTTAAATGTGATACGCCGTGTGTAACGTCCATGTTTTATAGTTAACTCTGCTACTTGAGTCATCCCTCTCTGCTCTCTCTCTCCACACCGCTTTCCACACAGACCTAGTCCCACCCCCTGTCACTCAAGGAGCGTATTTGTTGTTGCTTGACCACGAGAGACTTTTGTTCAGTCTGCATGGTCAATGTTGATGACTACGATGTTGTTTCCACTTTGATCTAAATATAAATTCACAAGTGTTCTATAATTACAATATTAGTTTGTGTTTATTACATCTGCAAACAGCTAGTTTGTGCTTTCTTTGCAAGTTAAGCTAAATCGTGTTAGCCACTAATGCTAGTTAAGTGGCTTGCTAACTAGCTAATAAAAGTAGTGAGTCCGAGCAAACGTAGCTAGCTAATCAGCATGTTGTTTGTGCAACAGTATCTTCTAAATCAAAGAGGAATAGGCGAGGCATGAATATGTTGGCTATATGAATAAAGATTGAATGTAGCCAAAGATTATAGGGTCCCTAGGAAACACTGAACATCACTTTGGTTCCTAACCTGTCACAATAACTCATCCATGGAATTTTAATTTGTTGTCATGTCAACACTGTATTCAAAGTGCCCACTATTATTTATATTCTAACTATAGAATTATAATCAACCTTCTATTTCCATGATTCCAAAAGTTCACCCAAGTGTTTTGATCTAAATCACAAATGCAACATTTGGTTAAAAATAAGGCCTAGATTTTTTGCCCATATCGTGGCAGTGTGGAAATGATCTCAAATGAGTGCAGGAAACGCAGAAATGCAGGAAATTGTTTTAGGTTGAAGTTGAATTCAACAGTATCAAACAATCCAAATGGGGAAAGAACCATTGAAATAATTTAGAATATATCTGTTGCCACCCTAGGGTAAAGCACTACTCATAAAGCAAATTTAGAACTTTTATTCATCAAAAATATAAAATATAGAGGTCGACCGATTAATTAGGGCCGATTTCAAGTTTTCATAACAATCGCTAATCAGCCTTTTTTGGACGCCGATTATGGCCGATTATATTGCAATCCACGAGGAGACTGCATGGCAGTCTGACCACCTGTTACGCGAGTGCAGCATCAAAATGGCAAGTTGCTAGCTAGCATTAAACTTATCTTACAAAAAACAATCAATCTTCACATAATCACTAATTAACTACACATGATTGATGATATTACTAGGTTAACGGTTAATTTATCATCGAATCACAGCCTACTTCAATTTCGTCAAACGGGTGATGATTTAACAAAAGCACATTTGCGAAAAAAGAACAAGTGTTGCACTAATGTACCTAACCATAAACATCAATGCCTTCCTTAAAATAAATACACAGAAGTATGTTTTTAAATCTGCATATTTAGTTAAAAGAAATGCATTTTAGCAGACAATATTAACTAGGGAAATTGTGTCACTTCTCTTGTGTTCAGTGCAAGCAGAGTCAGGGTATATGCAGCAGTTTGGGCCGCCTGGCTCGTTGCGAACTGTGTGAAGACCATTTCTTCCTAACAAAGACCGTAATTAATTGTCCAGAATTTTACATAATTATGACATAATATTGAAGGTTGTGCAATGTAACAGCAATATTTAGACTTAGGGTTGCCACCCGTTCGATGAAATACGGAAGGTTCCGTATTTCACTGAAAGAATAAATGTTTTGTTTTTGAAATGATAGTTTCCGGATTTGACCATATTAATGACCAAAGGCTCGTATTTCTGTGTGTTTATTATAATTTAGTCTAGGATTTGATATTTGATAGAGCAGTCTGACTAAGCGGTGGTAGGCAGCAGCCTGCTCGTAAGCATTCATTCAAACAGCACTTTACTGCGTTTGCCAGCAGCTCTTAGCAATGCTTGAAGCAAAGCGCGGTTTATGACTTCAAGCCTATGAACTCCCGAGATTAGGCTGGCAATACTATAGTGCCTATAAGAACATCCAATAGTCAAAGGTATATGAAATACAAATGGTATAGAGAGAAATAGTCGACGCATCATAATTCCTATAATAACTACAACCTAAAACTTCTTAACTGGGAAAATTGAAGTCTCATGTTAAAAGGAACCACCAGCTTTCATATGTTCTCATGTTTTGAGCAAGGAACTTAAACGCTAACTTTTTACATGGCACACTTTTACTTTCTTCTCCAACACTGTGTTTTTGCATTATTTAAACCAAACATGTTTCATAATTTATTTGGGTATAAATAGATTTTATTTATGTATTATATTAAGTCAAAAGTGTTCATTGTTCATTCAGTATTGTTGTAATTGTCATTATTACAAATATATATTAAAAAACCGGCAGATTAATTGGTATCGGCTTTTTTTGGTCCTCCAATAATCTGTATCGGCGTTGAAAAATCATAATCGGTCGACCTCTAATAAAATACCATCAGAATGTAGAAAAATAGCATGATATGATTTTTATGTCGACAAGCCCTAGTTTCTATCAAAGAACAGAATATGTAAGTAACAGTCCTGATATGTCCGTCCTCCCTTGAGAGAGGTGAGTGCAGCATTCTAGCATCTGTATCTGTATGGTGCTGTTGATATACACTGCTCAAAAAAATAAAGGGAACACTAAAATAACACATCCTAGATATGAATGAATGAAATATTCTTATTAAATACATTTTTCTTTACATAGTTGAATGTGCTGACAACAAAATCAAACAAAAATTATCAATGGAAATCAAATTTATCAACCCATGGAGGTCTTGATTTGGAGTGGAAAACCACACTACAGGCTGATCCAACTTTGATGTAATTTCCTTAAAACAAGTCAAAATGAGGTTCAGTAGTGTGTGTGGCCTCCACGTGCCTGTATGACCTCCCTTCAATGCCGGGGCATGCTCCTGATGAGGTGGCGGATGGTCTCCTGAGGGATCACACTCCTGGACAGTCTGTGGTGCAACGTGGCGTTGGTGGATGGAGCGAGACATGATGTCCCAGATGTGCTAAATTGGATTCAGGTCTGGGGAACGGGCGGGCCAGTCCATAGCATCAATGCCTTCCTCTTGCAGGAACTGCTGACACACTCCAGCCACATGAGGTCTAGCATTGTCTTGCATTAGGAGGAACCCAGGGCCAACCGCACCAGCATATGGTCTCACAAGGGGTCTGAGGATCTCATCTCGGTACCTAATGGCAGTCAGGCTACCTCTGGTGAGCACATGAAGGGCTGTGCGGCCTCCCAAAGAAATGCCAGCCCACAACACCATGACTGACCCAACGCCAAACCGGTCATGCTGGAGGATGTTGCAGGCAGCAGAACGTTCTCCAAGGCATATCCAGACTCTGTCACGTCTGTCACGTGTGCAGTGTGAACCTGCTTTCACCTGTGAAGAGCACAGGGCGCCAGTGGCGAATTTGCCAATCTTGGTGTTCTCTGGCAAATGCCAAACGTCCTGCACGGTGTTGCACAACCCCCACCTGTGGACGTCGGGCCCTCATTACCACCCTCATGGAGTCTGTTTCTGACCGTTTGAGCAGACACATGCACAGTTGTGGCCTGCTGGAGGTCATTTTGCAGAGCTCTGGCAGTGCTCCTCCTGCTCCTCCTTGCACAAAGGTGGAGGTAGCGGTCCTGCTGCTGGGTTGTTGCCCTCCTACGGCCTCCTCCACGTCTCCTGATGTACTGGCCTGTCTCCTGGTAGCGCCTCCATGCTCTGGACACTACGCTGACAGACACAGCAAACCTTCTTTCCACAGCTCGCATTGATGTATCATCCTGGATGAGCTGCACTACCTGAGCCACTTGTGTGGGTTGTAGACTCCGTCTCATGCTACCACTAGAGTGAAAGCACCGCCAGCATTCAAAAGTGACCAAAACATCAGCCAGGAGAACCACTCCTTTATTGGGGGTGTCTTGCTAATTGCCTATAATTTCCACCTGTTGTCTATTCCATTTGCACAACAGCATGTGAAATTTATTGGCAATCAGTGTTGCTTCCTAAGTGGACAGTTTGATTTCACAGAAGTGTGATTGACTTGGAGTTACATTGTGTTGTTTAAGTGTTCCCTTTATTTTTTTGAGCAGTGTATTATACCTCTCTCAGTTTATACTAGCAGCTTTGTCACTTCTGACCTCTCTTTCCTCCCAGTGGTTCACACTCTACTCCCAGGACACTGACTGCTAGTAATACTGATAGTGATCCTCTACTATACACAGCATCCTGGATCAGTACAGGGAGGTGGATCACACAGACCTAGAGCACTGACTAAGCAGATGTTTCAGTGTTTCAGGTCAGGTAACTCAGAGGTCACAGTGCAACAGTGTGTTTACGGGGCTGTTGCCGTGCATACCGTGAGATCATGTTATCGTCTCGCCATGGCGCCTGCTGGCTACACAGTTACACGTCACGTTAGAGCACTTTCACGGCTGAGGACATCAATGTCGACACTCACAACTCAGCCCTGCTCCTTTAGTTGTGTCATACGTACTCCACCATAGATTACTCCTGCCTTACATCCCTCTTCCCCTCCTCCTCACTCCCTCCCTCCATCCCCCTATCTCTGCCCTTACACCTTTTAAGTTTATCCCCCTCTCTTTTCACAGACACCTCCTCCTCCCTCCATACCCCTCTCTCTTCACACACACCTCCTCCTACCTCCACCCTCCTCTCTCTTCCCCTACCTCCCTCATCCCCTCTTTCCCCTTCTCTTCCCCTACCTCCCTCCATCCCCCCTTTCCCCCTCTCTTACCCTACCTCCCTCTGTCCCCCTTTCCCTCTCTCTACCCCTACCTCTCTCCATCCCCCATTCCCTCTCTCTTCCGCTACCTCCCTCCATCCCCCCGTTCCCCCTCACTTCCCCTACCTCCCTCCATCCCCCTTTCCATCTCTCTTCCCCTACCTCACTCTGTCCCCCCTTTCCCCCTCTCTTCCCCTACCTCCCTCCATCCCCCTTTCCATCTCTCTTCCCCTACCTCACTCTGTCCCCCCTTTCCCCCTCTCTTCCTCTACCTCACTCTGTCCCCCCTTTCCCCCTCTCTTCCCCTACCTCCCTCTGTCCCCCTTTCCCCCTCTCTTCCCCTACCTCCCTCTGTCCCCCCTTTCCCCCTCTCTTCCCCTACCTCCCTCTGTCCCCCCTTTCCCCCTCTCTTCCCCTACCTCCCTCTGTCCCCCTTTCCCCCTCTCTTCCCCTACCTCCCTCTGTCCCCCCTTTCCCCCTCTCTTCCCCTACCTCCCTCTGTCCCCCTTTCCCCCTCTCTTCCCCTTCCTCCCTCTGTCCCCCTTTCCCCCTCTCTTCCCCTATCTCTCTCCATCCCCCCTTTCCCTCTCTCTTCCCATACCTCCCTCCATTCCCCCTTTCCCTCTCTCTTCCCCTACTTCTCTCCATCCCCCCTTTCCCTCACTCTTCCCATACCTCCCTCCATCCCCCTTTCCCTCCCTCTTCCTCTGCAGCTACTACCCCTCAGTACATACCTCTCACTTCCTCTGCACCTCTTCCTCCCTCCATCCCTCTATCTTCCCCTCTCCCTCTTCCCTGCACTCACTGACTGTCACACTACATTAACCAATGAGTTTCAGATGAGTGAGTAGTGTCTCTGACCCTGGCGTGGTCTGGCTGCTCTCTGTCTGTCTCTACAGTATGTGGTGAAATGAAAACATGACTGAGAGGTAGGAGAGTTCTGGGCCTGTATCCATGAAGCCTCTCAGAGTATGAGTGCTGATCTAGGATCAGGTCTGCCTTGTCCATGCAATTGTATTGATTGTGATCTAAAAGTCAAAACTGATCCTAGATCAACACTCCTACTCTGTGATGATTTATGAATCCCGTCCCAGTACTGACTAGCTGCTATATGGTAAACTACGAGGGGAGGGATGTGCATTGTGCACTGCGTAATACAGCACCATACTGTAGGACTAAGTGCAAATTAAAACATCACTTCCTTGTATTGTGGTTGCGGCACCACATCAACATGAAGAACAAGGAGTCCCTTTATTTAACTAAGTAGCATAAAGATTCTCAGTCTGTTTGACTTTGTCTTTAGTGTAGTGCTGCTGAGCTGTAACTGGGTCCCATGCCTAATGTCCTTTCCTCCTCCTCTGGGCTCTGGGTTCTGCTACACTGGCCTGGCAGCACTGTTAAATGGGCTGATTAAATCTTTAACTATTATTACTCATTCACTCCTCCTTTTGAGTGAGACTGCAGCCATATTGTCTGTATACACAGTTTGGCAAATACTGCCAATACTGTGATTGACCATTATCAAGGAGCAGAAAACCACCCATCCCCCCAAACACACACACACGCACACACACAATTTACATGAATACCGTTTAAACACACACACATTTCAGGCAGATCACTCAAGAGTGACTTCGAAATTATGTTTTGGAGAAACAGAACAATAATGAGCAGGAGTTAACCAAGGGTGTCAAAAACACTTCGAAATTTGAAGTTTGGAGCAACATGGGTAAACGGCCTAATTCTGAAGTGAAAATGTGAGAGCTAGTTGCACATTCAGTACGCCTACGCATGCACATAATATTCAGTGGTTTGCTGCATATACTTTGTTTTGCAAATCAGCTGGTAGTTATTAAGATGAATCAATTTGATGGTACAGAGGCTTTGTAGAACCAACCATCTGAACAGCGACCACAGAGGACAGACTCCAGCCACACACGCACACACACACACACACACACACACACACACACACACACACACACACACACACACACACACACACACACACACACACACACACACACACACACACACACACACACACACACACACACACACACACACACACACACACACAGTATATTTACCAGGAGCAGGAGAAAAAGCTATATAGTATAAAGCTGCTAGTGTATATTGACCAGTCTTCTACAGTATAACAGATGCTAATAGCAGGAGGGAGAAGACAGAAGAGAAAGCTGGGAGAAGAGGAGAGAAGGGAGGAAAGAAGAGAAGGGGGGAAAGAAGAGAAGGGAGGGAGGAGAGAAAATAGGAGAGAAGGGAAGGGAGGGAGGAGAGAAAACAGGAGAGAAGGGAAGGGAGGGAGGAGAGAAAATAGGAGGGAAGGGAAGGGAGGAGAGAAGGGAGGAAAGAAGAGAAGGGAGGAAAGAAGAGAAGGGAGGGAGGAGAGAAAATAGGAGAGAATGGAAGGGAGGAAAGAAGAGAAGGGGGGGGGAGGAAAGAAGAGAAGGGAGGAAAGAAGAGAAGGGAGGGAGGAGAGAAGGGAAGGGAGGAGAGAATATAGGAGAGAAGGGAAGGGAGGAGAGAAGGGAGGAAAGAAGAGAAGGGAGGGAGGAGAGAAGGGAGGAAAGAAGAGAAGGGAGGAAAGAAGAGAAGGGATGGAGGAGAGAAGGGAGGAAAGAAGAGAAGGGAGGAAAGAAGAGAAGGGAGGGAGGAGAGAAAATAGGAGAGAAGGGAAGGGAGGAGAGAAAATAGGAGAGAAGGGAAGGGGGAGGAGAGAACAGGAGAGAAGGGAAGGGAGGAGAGAAGGGAGGAAAGAAGAGAAGGGAGGGAGGAGAGAAGGGAGGAAAGAAGAGAAGGGAGGGAGGAGAGAAGGGAGGAAAGAAGAGATGGGAGGGAGGAGAGAAAATAGGTGAGAAGGGAAGGGAGGGAGGAGAGAAAACAGGAGAGAAGGGAAGGGGGAGGTAAGAAAATAGGAGAGAAGGGAGGAAAGAAGAGAAGGGAGGAAAGAAGAGAAGGGAGGGAGGAGAGAAAATAGGAGAGAAGTGAAGGGAGGAGAGAAAATAGGAGAGAGGGGAAGGGAGGGAGGAGAGAAAACAGGAGAGAAGGGAAGGGGGGAGGAGAGAAAATAGGAGAGAAGGGAAGGGAGGAGAGAAGGGAGGAAAGAAGAGAAGGGAGGGAGGAGAGAAGGGAGGAAAGAAGAGAAGGGAGGAAAGAAGAGAAGGGAGGGAGGAGAGAAAATAGGAGAGAAGGGAAGGGAGGAGAGAAAATAGGAGAGAAGGCAAGGGGGAGGAGAGAAAATAGGAGAGAAGGGAAGGGAGGAGAGAAGGGAGGAAAGAAGAGAAGGGAGGAAAGAAGAGAAGGGAGGGAGGAGAGAAAATAGGAGAGAAGGGAAGGGAAGAGAGAAAATAGGAGAGAAGGGAAGGGAGGGAGGAGAGAAAACAGGAGAGAAGGGAAGGGGGGAGGAGAGAGAATAGGAGAGAAGGGAAGGGAGGACAGAAGGGAGGAAAGAAGAGAAGGGAGGAAAGAAGAGAAGGGGGGGAGGAGAGAAAACAGGAGAGAAGGGAAGGGGGGAGGAGAGAAAATAGGAGAGAAGGGAAGGGAGGAGAGAAGGGAGGAAAGAAGAGAAGGGAGGGAGGAGAGAAGGGAGGAAAGAAGAGAAGGGAGGAAAGAAGAGAAGGGAGGGAGGAGAGAAAATAGGAGAGAAGGGAAGTGAGGAGAGAAAATAGGAGAGAAGGGAAGGGGGGAGGAGAGAAAACAGGAGAGAAGGGAAGGGGGGAGGAGAGAAAATAGGAGAGAAGGGAGGAGAGAAGGGAGGAAAGAAGAGAAGGGAGGAAATAAGAGAAGGGAGGGAGGAGAGAAAATAGGAGAGAAGGGAAGGGAGGAGAGAAAATAGGAGAGATGGGAAGGGAGGGAGGAGAGAAAACAGGAGAGAAGGGAAGGGGGGAGGAGAGAGAATCGGAGAGAAGGGAAGGAAGGAGAGAAGGGAGGAAAGAAGAGAAGGGAGGAAAGAAGAGAAGGGAGGGAGGAGAGAAAATAGGAGAGAAGGGAAGGGAGGAGAGAAAATAGGAGAGAAGGGAAGGGAGGGAGGAGAGAAAACAGGAGAGAAGGGAAGGGGGGAGGAGAGAGAATCGGAGAGAAGGGAAGGGAGGAGAGAAGGGAGGAAAGAAGAGAAGGGAGGAAAGAAGAGAAGGGAGGGAGGAGAGAAAATAGGAGAGAAGGGAAGGGAGGAGAGAAAATAGGAGAGAAGGGAAGGGAGGGAGGAGAGAAAACAGGAGAGAAGGGAAGGGGGGAGGAGAGAAAATAGGAGAGAAGGGAAGGGAGGAGAGAAGGGAGGAAAGAAGAGAAGGGAGGAAAGAAGAGAAGGGGGGGAGGGAGGGAGGAGAGGAAATAGAAGAGAAGGGAAGGGAGGAGAGAAAATAGGAGAGAAGGGAAGGGAGGAGAGAAGGGAGGAAAGAAGAGAAGGGAGGGGGGAGAGAAGGGAGGAAAGAAGAGAAGGGTGGGAGGAGAGAAAATAGGAGAGAATGGAAGGGAGGAGAGAAAATAGGAGAGAAGGGAAGGGAGGGAGGAGAGAAAACAGGAGAGAAGGGAAGGGGGGAGGAGAGAAAATAGGAGAGAAAGGAAGGGAGGAGAGAAGGGAGGAAAGAAGAGAAGGGAGGAAAGAAGAGAAGGGAAGGAGGAGAGAAAATAGGAGAGAAGGGAAGGGAGGAAAGAAGAGAAGGGAGGGAGGAGAGAATATAGGAGAGAAGGGAAGGGAGGAGAGATTATAGGAGAGAAGGGAAGGGAGGGAGGAGAGAAAACAGGAGAGAAGGGAAGGGGGGAGGAGAGAATATAGGAGAGAATGGAAGGGAGGAGAGAAGAGAAGGGAGGAAAGAAGAGAAGGGAGGGAGGAGAGAATATAGGAGAGAAGGGAAGGGAGGGAGGAGAGAAAACAGGAGAGAAGGGAAGGGAGGAGAGAAGGGAGGAAAGAAGAGAAGGGAGGAAAGAAGAGAAGGGAGGGAGGAGAGAAAATAGGAGAGAAGGGAAGGGAGGAGAGAAAATAGGAGAAAAGGGAAGGGAGGGAGGAGAGAAAACAGGAGAGAAGGGAAGGGGGAGGAGAGAAAATGGGAGAGAAGGGAAGGGAGGAGAGAAGGGAGGAAAGAAGAGAAGGGAGGGAGGAGAGAAGGGAGGAAAGAAAAGAAGGGAGGAAAGAAGAGAAGGGAGGGAGGAGAGAAAATAGGAGAGAAGGGAAGGGAGGAGAGAAAATAGGAGAGAAGGGAAGGGAGGGAGGAGAGAAAACAGGAGAGAAGGGAAGGAGGGATAGAAAATAGAGAGAAAAAAGAGGGAGAGAAGGGGAAGGAGAGAAAAATAGGAGAGAAGAGGGAGAGAGAAAATAGGAGAGAAGGGAGGGAGGAGAGAAAACAGGAGAGAAGGGAAGGGGGAGGAGAGAAAATAGGAGAGAAGGAAGGAGGAGAGAAGGGAGGAAAAAAAGAAAGGGAGGGAGGAGAGAAGGGAGGAAGAGAAGGGAGGAAAAAAAGAGAAGGGAAGGAGAGAAGGAGAAGAAAATAGAGAGGGAAGGGGGGAGGAGGGAGAGAAGGAAGGGGGAGGAGAGAAATAGGAGAAATGAAGGGAGGAGGGAGGAGAAGGGAGGAGAGAAGGGAGGAGGAGAGAATATAGGAGAGAAGGAGAGGGAAGGGAGGGAGGAGAGAAAACAGGAGAGAAGGGAAGGAGGAGAGAGGAGGAAAGAAGGAGGGAGGAAGAAGAGAAGGGAGGGAGGAGAGAAAACAGGAGAGAAGGGAAGGGGGAGGAGAGAAAATAGAGAAAGGGAAGGAGGAGGGGAGGAGAGAAAGGAAGAAAGAAGGAAGGAGGAGAGAAAAGGAGAAAATAGAAGAGAAGGAGAAAAAGAGAGGAGGAAAGGAGAGAGGGAAGGGAGGAGAGAAAATAGGAGAGAAGGGAAGGGAGGGAGGAGAGAAAACAGGAGAGAAGGGAAGGGGGAGAAAATAGGAGAGAAGGGAAGGGAAATAGGAGAAAGAAGAGAAGGGAGGGAGGAAGGGAAAAAGAAGAAGGAGGAAAGAAGAGAAGGGAGGAGGAGAGAAAATAGGAGAGAAGGAGGAGAAGGGAAGGGGGAGGAGAGAAAATAGGAGAGAAGGAAGGGGAGGAGAGAAAAAGAGAGAGGGAGAAAGAAGAAGAGGAGGAAAGAAGAAGGAGGGAGGAGAGAAAATAGGAGAGAAGGGAAGGGAGGAGAGAAAATAGGAGAGAAGGGAAGGGAGGGAGGAGAGAAAACAGGAGAGAAGGGAAGGGGGAGGAGAGAAATAGAGAGAAGGGAAGGGAGGAGAGAAGGGAGGAAAGAAGAGAAGGGGAGAAGAGAAGGAGGGAGGAGAGAAAACAGAGAGAAGGGAAGGGGAGGAGAGAAAATAGGAGAGAAGGGAAGGGAGGAGAGAAGGAGGAAAGAAGAGAAGGGAGGAGGGGGAGGAAAGAAGAAAGGGAGGAAAGAAGAGAAGGGAGGAGAGAAAATAGGAGAGAAGGGAAGGAGGAGAGAAAATAGGAGAGAAGGGAAGGGAGGATGAGAGAAAAGGGAGGAGAGAAGGGAGGAAAGAAGAGAAGGGAGGGAGAGAGAAGGGAGGAAAGAAGAGAAGGAGGAAAGAAGAAAGGAGAGGAGAGAAGGAGGAAAGAAGAGAAGGGAGGGAAAATAGGAGAGAAAATAGGAGAGAAGGAAGGGAGGAGAGAAAATAGGAGAGAAGGGAAGGGAGGAGGAGAAAAACAGGAGAGAAGGGAAGGGGAGGAGGAAAATAGGAGAGAAGGGAGGAAAGAAGAGAAGGAGGAAAGAAGAGATAGGAGAGAAAAAGGGAAGGGGGAGGAGAGAAAATAGGAGAGAAGGGAAGGAGGAGAGAAAACAGGAGAGAAGGAAGGGGGAGGAAGAAAATAGAGAAGGGAAGGGAAGAAGGAGGAAAGAAGAAGGAGGAGGAGAGAAGGGAGGAAAGAAGAAAGGAGGAAGAAGGAAGGGAGGGAGGAGAGAAAATAGGAGAGAAGGGAAGGAGGAGAGAAAATAAGAGAAGGGAAGGAGAGAGGAGAGAAAATAGAGAGAAGGAAGGGGGGAGAGAAAATAGGAGAGAAGGGAAGGGAGGAGGAGGAAAGAAGAATAGGAGAAGAGAAGGGAGGGAGGAGGGAGAGAAGGGAAGGGAGGAGAAAATAGGAGAGAAAGGGAGGGAGAGAAAAACAGGAGGGAGGAGAGAAAATAGGGAGAGAAGGAAGGGAGGAGAGAAGGAGAGAAAGGGAGAGGGAGGAGAGAAAAGGAGAGAGAAGGGAGGAAAGAAGAGAAGGAGGAAAGAAGAGAAGGGAGGGAGGAGAGAAAATAGGAGAGAGAGGGAAGGAGGAGAGAAAATAGGGAAGGGAAGGGAGGAGAGAAAAGAAGGGAAGGAGGAAGGAGAGAGGGGGAGGAGAGAAAGGAAAGAGGAGAGAAGGAGGAAGGGAGGAAAGAGAAGGAGGAGAAAAGGAGGAGGAAAAAAGAGAAGGGAGGAGGGAGAGAAAATAGGAGAGAAGGGAAGAGGAGAGAAGGAAGGGGAGAGGGAGGAAGAGAAGAGAATAGGAGAGAAAATAGGAGAGAAAGGGAAGGAGGAGAAAATAGGAGAAGGGAAGGAGGAGAGAAAACAGGAGAGAAGGGAAGGGAGGGAGGAGAGAGAGAACAGGAGAGAAAGGAAGGGGAGAAGAGAAGAATAGGAGAGAGAGAAAAAGGAGAGAAGGGAGGAGGGGAAGAAAAACAGAGAGAAGGAAGGGGGAGGAGAGAAAAAAGGAGAGAAGGGAAGGAAGGGAGGAAAGAGAGAAGGGAGGGAGAGAATGGAAGGGAGGAGAGAGAAAAACAGGAAGAAGGGAAGGGAGGGAGAAGGGAGGAGAGAAATAGAAGAGAGAGAAGGGAAGGGAGGGAGGAGAGAAAAGGGAAGGAGGAGAGAAGGGAAGGGAGGGAGGGAGAAGGAATAGAGAAGGAGGAAAAGAAGAGAAGGAGGAGGAGAGAAGAGAAAGGAGGGAGGAGAGAAAATAGGAGAGAAGGGAAGGAGGAGGAGAGAAATAGGAGAGAAGGGAAGGGAGGGAGGAGAGAAAACAGGAGAGAAGGGAAGGGGGAGGAGAGAAAATAGGAGGAGAGAAGGGAAGGGAGGAGAGAAGGGAGGAAAGAAGAGAAGGAATGGAGGAGGAGAGAAGGAGGAAAGAAGAGAAGGGAAAGGAGAGGGAGAAGGGAGGGAGGAGAGAAAATAGGAGAGAAGGGAGGGAGGAGAGAAAATAGGAGAGAAGGGAAGGGAGGAGAGAGAAAACAGGAGAGAAGGGAAGGAGGGAGAGAGATTGAAAAGGGAGGAGAGAAGGGAAGGAGGGAGGAAAGAAGAGAAGGGAGGGAGGAGAGAAAACAGGAGAGAAGGGAAGGGGAGGAGAGAAAATAGGAGAGAAGGGAAGGAGGAGAAGGAAAAGGGAGGGAGGAGAGAAAAGAAGAGAAGGGGAAAGAAGGAAGGAGGCAGGAGAGAAAATAGGAGAGAAGGGAAGGGGGAGGAGAGAAGGGAGAAAAAAACAGGAGAGAAGGGAAGGGAGGAGAGAAGGAGGAAAGAAGAGAAGGGAGGAGGAAGAAGAGGAAAGAAGAGAAGGAGGAAAGAAGAGAAGGGAGGGAGGAGAGAAGGGAGGAAAGGGAAGGAGGAGAGAAAATAGGAGAGAGAGAAAAATAGGAGAAGGAGGAGAGAAAATAGAGAGAAGGGAAGGGAGGGAGGAGAGAAAACAGGAGAGAAGGGAAGGGGAGGAGAGAAGGAGGAAAGAAGAGAAGGAGAGAATGGGAGGAGGGAGAGAAGTGAAGGGAGGAGAGAAAAATAGAGAGAGGGGAAGGCAGGGAGGAAAAAAAGGAGAAGGGAGGGGAGGAGAGAAAAGGAGAGAAGGAAGGAGAGAGAAGGGAGGAAAGAGAAAACAGAAGAGAAAAGAAGGAGGAGGGAGGAGAGAAAATAGAGAAGGGAGGAGAGAAAATAGGAGAGAAGGGGAAGGGAAAATAGAGGAGAGAAAAAGAGAAGGGAAGGGAGGAGAGAAAATAGGAGAGAAGGGAAGGGAGGAGAGAAGGAGAAAGGAAGGGGGAAGGAGGGAGGAAAAATAGAAGAGAAGGGAGGAGAGAAAATAGAAGGGAGGGAAGAGAAAAACAGGAGAAGGAAGGGAGGAGAGAAAATAGGAGAGAAGGGAAGGGGGAGGAGAGAAAATAGGAGAGAAGGGAAGGGAGGGAGGAGAGAAAACAGGAGAGAAGGGGAAGGGAGGAGGGAGGAAGAAGAATAGGAGGAGAAAAGGAGAAAGAAGAGAAGGGAGGAAAGAAGAGAAGGGAGGGAGGAGAGAAAATAGGAGAGAAGGGAAGGGAGGAGAGAAAATAGGAGAGAAGGGAGGAGGAGAGAAAACAGGAGAGAAGGAAGGGGAGGAGAGAAAATAGGAGAGAAGGAAGGAGGAGAGGGAGGAAAGAAGAAAGGGAGGAGAGAAGGGAAGAGGGAGGAGAGAAGGGAGAGAAGGAAGGGAAGGGAGAGAAATAGGAGAGAAAGAAGGGGGAGGAGAGAAAACAGGAGAGAAGGGAAGGGGGGAGGAGAGAAAATAGGAGAGAAAGGGAAGGGGAGGAAAGAGAAGGGAGAAAGAAAGAAGGGAAGGGGAAAATAGGAGAGAAGGGAGAGAAAGGAAGAGGAAGGGAGGAGAGAAGGGGAAGGAGGAGGAAAGAAGAGAAGGGAGGAAAAGAAAAGAGAGAAGGAAGGAGGAGGAGAGAAAATAGGAGAGAAGGGAAGGAGAGAAAATAGAGAGAAGGGAAGGGGGAGAGAGAGGAAAGAAGAGAGGAGGGAAGAAAGAAGAAGAATAGGAGAAAGAAGGAAGGAGGAGGAGAGAAAATAGGAGAAGGGAAGGGAGGGAGGAGAGAAAAGGAAGGAGAGAAGGGAGGGGAGGAGGAGAGAAGGGAGGAAAGAAGAGAAGGGAGGAAAGAAGAGAAGGCAGGAAAGAAGAGAAGGGAGGGAGGAGAGAAGGGAGGAAAGAAGAGAAGGGAGGAAAGAAGAGAAAATAGGAGAGAGGAGAGAAAATAGGAGAGAAGGGAAGGGAGGAGAGAAAATAGGAGAGAAGGGAAGGGAGGGAGGAGAGAAAACAGGAGAGAAGGGAAGGGGGAGGATAGAAAATAGGAGAGAAGGGAGGAAAGAAGAGAAGGGAGGAAAGAAGAGATGGGAGGGAGGAGAGAAAATAGGAGAGAAGTGAAGGGAGGAGAGAAAATAGGAGAGAGGGGAAGGGAGGGAGGAGAGAAAACAGGAGAGAAGGGAAGGGGGAGGAGAGAAAATAGGAGAGAAGGGAAGGGAGGAGAGAAGGGAGGAAAGAAGAGAAGGGAGGGAGGATAGGGAGAAAAGAAGAGAAGAGAAAAAGAAGAGAAGGGAGGGAGGAGAAAAATAGGGAGAAGGAAGGAGGAGAAAAATAGGAGAGAAGGGGGAAGGGAGGAAAACAGGAGAGAAGGAAGGGGGTGGAGGAGAAAAAATAGAGAGAAGGAAGGGGGAGAGAAGGAGAAAATAGGAAAGAGAGAAGGGAGAAGGAGGAGAGAAGAGAAAAGGAGGAGAGAAGGAGAGAAGGGAAGGGGGAGGAGAGAAAACAGGAGAGAAGGGAAGAAGGAGGAGAGAAAATAGAGAAGGGAAGGAGGAGAGAGGGGAAAGAAGAGAAGGAGGAAAGAAGAGAAGGGGAGGAGGAAAACAGGAGAGAAGGAAGGGAGGAGGGAGAAAATAGGAGAGAAGGGAAGGAGGAGAGAAGGGAGGAAAGAAGAGGAGAAGGGAGAGGGAATAGAAGAAGAGAAGGAGGAAAGAAGAGAAGGGAGGAGGAGAGAAAATAGGAGAGAAGGAAGGGAGGAGAGAAAATAGAGAGAAGGGAAGGGGGAGGAGAGAAAACAGGAGGAGAAGGGAAGGGGGAGGAGAGAAAAGGAGAATATAGGAGAGAAGGGAAGGGAGGAGAGAAGAAAGGAGGGAGGAAAGAAGAGAAGGGAAGGGAAGAGGAGAGAGGAAGAAGGAAAGAAGAGAAGGAGGAAAGAAGAGAAGGAAGGGAGGAGAGAGAAAAAAGGAGGAAGGAGAGAAGGAAGGGGGGAGAGAGAGGGAGGAGAGGAAATAGGAGAGAAAAGAAAGAAAACAGAAGAGAAGGGAGAAGGGAAGGAGAAGAGAAGGAGGAAGGGAGGAGAGAAAAAATAGGGAGAGAAGGGAGGAAGAGAAGGAGAGAAAGGATAGGAGAAAAGGGAAGGAAGGGAGGAGAAGAAGAGAAAAGGAAAGAAGAGAAGGGAGGGAGGAGAGAAAAAAACAGGAGAGAAGGGAAGGGAAGGGAGAAGGGAAGGGAGGGAGGAGAAAACAGAATGGAGAAAGGAGAGAGAAGGGAAGGGAGGAGAGAAGGAGGAGGAAAGAAGGGAGGAAAGAAGAGAAGGGAGGGAGGAGAGAAAACAGGAGAGAAGGGAAGGGGGAGGAGAGAAAATAGGAGAGAAGGGAAGGGAGGAGAGAAGGGAGGAAAGAAGAGAAGGGAGGAGAGAAGGGAGGAAAGAAGAGAAGGGAGGAAAGAAGAGAAGGGAGGCAGGAGAGAAAATAGGAGAGAAGGGAAGGGAGGAGAGAAAATAGGAGAGAAGGGAAGGGGGGAGGAGAGAAAACAGGAGAGAAGGGAAGGGAGGAGAGAAGGGAGGAAAGAAGAGAAGGGAGGGAGGAGAGAAGGGAGGAAAGAAGAGAAGGGAGGAAAGAAGAGAAGGGAGGGAGGAGAGAAGGGAGGAAAGAAGAGAAGGGAGGAAAGAAGAGAAAATAGGAGAGAGGAGAGAAAATAGGAGAGAAGGGAAGGGAGGAGAGAAAATAGGAGAGAAGGGAAGGGAGGGAGGAGAGAAAACAGGAGAGAAGGGAAGGGGGAGGATAGAAAATAGGAGAGAAGGGAGGAGGGAAGAGAAGGGAGGAAAGAAGAGATGGGAGGGAGGAGAGAAAATAGGAGAGAAGTGAAGGGAGGAGAGAAAATAGGAGAGAGGGGAAGGGAGGGAGGAGAGAAAACAGGAGAGAAGGGAAGGGGGAGGAGAGAAAATAGGAGAGAAGGGAAGGAGGAGAGAAGGGAGGAAAGAAGAGAAGGGAGGGAGGATAGAAGGGAGGAAAGAAGAGAAGGGAGGAAAGAAGAGAAGGGAGGGAGGAGAGAAAATAGGAGAGAAGGGAAGGAGGAGAGAAAATAGGAGAGAAGGGAAGGGAAGAGGAGAGAAAACAGGAGAGAAGGGAAGGGGGTGGAGAGAAAATAGGAGAGAAGGGAAGGGAAGAGAAGGGAGGAAAGAAGAGAATGGAGGAAAGAAGAGAAGGGAGGGAGGAGAGAAAATAGGAGAGAAGGAAGGAGGAGAGAAAATAGGAGAGAAGGGAAGGAGGGAGGAGGAAAAAACAGGAGAGAAGGGAAGGGGGGGAGGAGAGAAATAGGAGAGAAGGGAAGGAGGAGGAAGAAAGGGAGGAAAGAAGAGAAGGGAGGAAAGAAAGAAGGGAGGAGGGGAGAGAAGGAAGGGGGGAGGAGAGAAAACAGGAGAGAAGGGAGGAGGAAGGGGAGGAAAGAAGAGAGGGAGAGAGGGAGGAAAGAAGAGAAGGAGGAAAGAAGAGAAGGAGGAGGAGAGAAAATAAGAGAAGGGAAGGGAGGAGGAAAACAGGAGAGAAAAGGGGAGAGAGAGAAAACAGGAGGGGAGGGAGAGAAAAAGGAAGAGAAGGAGAAGGAGAGGAGGAAAGAAGAGAAGGAGGAAAGAAGAGAAGGGAGGGAGGAAGAAGGGAGGAAAGAAGAGGGAGGAAAGAGAAGAAAAGGAGAGAGAAAATAGGGAAGGGAAGGAGAGAAAAAAATAGAGAGAAGGGAAGGAAGGAGAGAAAACAGGAGAGAGAAGGGGGAAAAAAATAGGAGAGAAGGGAGGAGGAGAAGGGAGGAAAGAAGAGATGGGAGGGAGGAGAGAAAATAGGAAGGGAAGGAGGAGAAAAATAGGAGAGGGAAGGGAGGAGGAGAGAAAACAGAGAAAGGAAGGGGGGAGAGAAAATAGGAGAGAAGGGAAGGGAGGAGAGAAGGGAGAGAAGAGAAGGAGGAACGAGGAGAGGGAGGAGAGAAAATAGGAGAAGGGAGGAAAGAAGAGAAGGGAGAAAGAATAGGAGAAGGGAGGAGAGAAAATAGGAGAGAAGGGAAGGGAGGAGAGAAAAAACAGGAGAGAAGGGAAAGAGAAAATAGGAGAGAGAAGGGAAGGGAGGAGAGAAGGGAGAAAAGAAGAGAATGGAGGAAAGAAGAGAAGGGAGGGAGGAGAGAAAATAGGAGAGAAGGGAAGGGAGGAGAGAAAATAGGAGAGAAGGGAAGGGGGGAGGAGAGAAAACAGGAGAGAAGGGAAGGGGGGAGGAGAGAATATAGGAGAGAATGGAAGGGAGGAGAGAAGAGAAGGGAGGAAAGAAGAGAAGGGAGGGAGGAGAGAATATAGGAGAGAAGGGAAGGGAGGGAGGAGAGAAAACAGGAGAGAAGGGAAGGGAGGAGAGAAGGGAGGAAAGAAGAGAAGGGAGGAAAGAAGAGAAGGGAGGGAGGAGAGAAAACAGGAGAGAAGGGAAGGGGGGAGGAGAGAAAATAGGAGAGAAGGGAAGGGAGGAGAGAAGGGAGGAAAGAAGAGAAGGGAGGGAGGAGAAAAGGGAGAAAAGAAGAGAAGGGAGGAAAGAAGAGAAGGGAGGGAGGAGAGAAAATAGGAGAGAAGTGAAGGGAGGAGAGAAAATAGGAGAGAGGGGAAGGGAGGGAGGAGAGAAAACAGGAGAGAAGGGAAGGGGGAGGAGAGAAAATAGGAGAGAAGGGAAGGGAGGAGAGAAGGGAGGAAAGAAGAGAAGGGAGGGAGGAGAGAAGGGAGAAAAGAAGAGAAGGGAGGAAAGAAGAGAAGGGAGGGAGGAGAGAAAATAGGAGAGAAGGGAAGGGAGGAGAGAAAATAGGAGAGAAGAGAAGGGGGGAGGAGAGAAAACAGGAGAGAAGGGAAGGGGGGAGGAGAGAAAATAGGAGAGAATGGAAGGGAGGAGAGAAGGGAGGAAAGAAGAGAAGGGAGGAAAGAAGAGAAGGGAGGGAGGAGAGAAAATAGGAGAGAAGGGAAGGGAGGAGAGAAAATAGGAGAGAAGGGAAGGGAGGGAGGAGAGAAAACAGGAGAGAAGGGAAGGGGGGAGGAGAGAGAATCAGAGAGAAGGGAAGGGAGGAGAGAAGGGAGGAAAGAAGAGAAGGGAGGAAAGAAGAGAAGGGAGGGAGGAGAGAAAACAGGAGAGAAGGGAAGGGGGAGGAGAGAAAATAGGAGAGAAGGGAAGGGAGGAGAGAAGGGAGGAAAGAAGAGAAGGGAGGAGAGAAGGGAGGAAAGAAGAGAAGGGAGGAAAGAAGAGAAGGGAGGCAGGAGAGAAAATAGGAGAGAAGGGAAGGGAGGAGAGAAAATAGGAGAGAAGGGAAGGGGGGAGGAGAGAAAACAGGAGAGAAGGGAAGGGAGGAGAGAAGGGAGGAAAGAAGAGAAGGGAGGGAGGAGAGAAGGGAGGAAAGAAGAGAAGGGAGGAAAGAAGAGAAGGGAGGGGAGAGAGAAGGAGGAAAGAAGAGAAGGGAGGAAAGAAGAGAAAATAGGAGAGAGGAGAGAAAATAGGAGAGAAGGGAAGGGAGGAGAGAAAATAGGAGAGAAGGGAAGGGAGGGAGGAGAGAAAACAGGAGAGAAGGGAAGGGGGAGGATAGAAAATAGGAGAGAAGGGAGGAGGGAAGAGAAGGGAGGAAAGAAGAGATGGGAGGGAGGAGAGAAAATAGGAGAGAAGTGAAGGGAGGAGAGAAAATAGGAGAGAGGGGAAGGGAGGGAGGAGAGAAAACAGGAGAGAAGGGAAGGGGGAGGAGAGAAAATAGGAGAGAAGGGAAGGGAGGAGAGAAGGGAGGAAAGAAGAGAAGGGAGGGAGGATAGAAGGGAGGAAAGAAGAGAAGGGAGGAAAGAAGAGAAGGGAGGGAGGAGAGAAAATAGGAGAGAAGGGAAGGGAGGAGAGAAAATAGGAGAGAAGGGAAGGGAAGAGGAGAGAAAACAGGAGAGAAGGGAAGGGGGTGGAGAGAAAATAGGAGAGAAGGGAAGGGAGGAGAGAAGGGAGGAAAGAAGAGAATGGAGGAAAGAAGAGAAGGGAGGGAGGAGAGAAAATAGGAGAGAAGGGAAGGGAGGAGAGGAAATAGGAGAGAAGGGAAGGGAGGGAGGAGAGAAAACAGGAGAGAAGGGAAGGGGTGAGGAGAGAGAATCGGAGAGAAGGGAAGGGAGGAAAGAAGAGAAGGGAGGGAGGAGAGAAAACAGGAGAGAAGGGAAGGGGGGAGGAGAGAAAATAGGAGAGAATGGAAGGGAGGAAAGAAGAGAAGGGAGGGAGGAGAGAAGGGAGGAAAGAAGAGAAGGGAGGAAAGAAGAGAAGGGAGGAAAGAAGAGAAGGGAGGGAGGAGAGAAAAATAGGAGAGAAGGGAAGGGAGGAGGAGAGAAAACAGGAGAGAAGGGAAGGGGGGAGGAGAGAAAATAGGAGAGAAGGGAAGGGAGGAAAGAAGAGAAGGGAGGAAAGAAGAGAAGGGAGGAAAGAAGAGAAGGGAGGGAGGAGAGAAAACAGGAGAGAAGGGAAGGGGGGAGGAGAGAAAATAGGAGAGAAGGGAAGGGAGGAGAGAAGGGAGGAAAGAAGAGAAGGGAGGAAAGAAGAGAAGGGAGGGAGGAGAGAAAATAGGAGAGAAGGGAAGGGAGGAGAGAAGGGAGGAAAGAAGAGAAGGGAGGAAAGAAGAGAAGGGAGGGAGGAGAGAAAACAGGAGAGAAGGGAAGGGGGAGGTGAGAAAATAGGAAAGAAGGGAAGGGAGGAGAGAAGAGAGGAAAGAAGAGAAGGGAGGGAGGAGAGAAGGGAGGAAAGAAGTGAAGGGAGGAAAGAAGAGAAGGGAGGGAGGAGAGAAAATAGGAGAGAAGGGAAGGGAGGAGAGAAAATAGGAGAGAAGGGAAGAGGGGAGGAGGGAAAACAGGAGAGAAGGGAAGGGGGGAGGAGAGAAAATAGGAGAGAAGGGAAGGGAGGAGAGAAGGGAGGAAAGAAGAGAAGGGAGGGAGGAGAGAAGGGAGGAAAGAAGAGAAGGGAGGAAAGAAGAGAAGGGAGGGAGGAGAGAAAATAGGAGAGAAGGGAAGGGAGGAGAGAAAATAGGAGAGAAGGGAAGGAGGGAGGAGAGAAAACAGGAGAGAAGGGAAGGGTGGAGGAGAGAAAATAGGAGAGAAGGGAAGGGAGGAGAGAAGGGAGGAAAGAAGAGAAGTGAGGAAAGAAGAGAAGGGAGGGAGGAGAGAAAATAGGAGAGAAGGGAAGGGAGGGAGGAGAGAAAACAGGAGAGAAGGGAAGGGGGGAGGAGAGAGAATCGGAGAGAAGGGAAGGGAGGAGAGAAGGGAGGAAAGAAGAGAAGGGAGGAAAGAAGAGAAGGGATGGAGGAGAGAAAATAGGAGAGAAGGGAAGGGAGGGAGGAGAGAAAACAGGAGAGAAGGGAAGGGGGGAGGAGAGAGAATCGGAGAGAAGGGAAGGGAGGAGAGAAGGGAGGAAAGAAGAGAAGGGAGGAAAGAAGAGAAGGGAGGGAGGAGAGAAAATAGGAGAGAAGGGAAGGGAGGAGAGAAAATAGGAGAGAAGGGAAGGGAGGGAGGAGAGAAAACAGGAGAGAAGGGAAGGGGGAGGAGATAAAATAGGTGAGAAGTGAAGGGAGGAGAGAAGGGAGGAAAGAAGAGAAGGGAGGAAAGAAGAGAAGGGAGGGAGAGAGGAGAGAAAATAGGAGAGAATGGAAGGGAGGAGAGAAAATAGGAGAGAAGGGAAGGGAGGAGAGAAGGGAGGAAAGAAGAGAAGGGAGGGAGGAGAGAAAATAGGAGAGAAGGGAAGGGAGGGATGAGAGAAAATAGGAGAGAATGGAAGGGAGGGAGGAGAGAAAACAGGAGAGAAGGGAAGGGAGGAGAGAAAGCAGTGATTTCATTGATACAATGACAGATTGCAAGGTCACACAGCTGTTTCCTACAGGGTGTGGGCTTTCTATATATACAGGAACAGGACTATAGAGTGTATCTGCATCATGTATAAAAAGGCTTGGATTATACCATGGTCTTGTGTTTGAATCCATATGTTTTATTAATGTATTGTGTGGAAACTAGGGAAAGGATGTAAACATTGATCTCAGGAATTTGAGTTTTACACAGAAATAACCATCTATAGCGCTTTCTATCCATATTATAGACATGTTGGGTTTTTCTGTGGTTGGAAAATGATTAGCATAGCAACAATCCAATAGCAAATCATATTAGCATGATAATCAATCATACAATTATGCTGGACTGCTGTGAGCCCTGGTGCACTGTGGACATTTTGTTATAGCCTAGGCAAAATGTCTTATCCTGGAAGGTTATATTTTTTTAGATAAAAATGAAGCTAATTATTGGGAGGGGCAGTATTAACAATTGATATGAAGACAATAATGCTGTGGGCGTGGTGTGTTATACGTAGCTATTGTTTACGTAGTTATAGACCAGACATATATAATTCATATATTATTACATGTATAAAACAGAAATTGTGTTTTGTTAAAATGTAATGTTATTGTTGTCTTATAACAATAGCATGATATATAAAAAATTGTCTGCGATTAAGAATAGCTGTAAAAAGCGGTAACAGAAAGGATGCTTGAAGAAGCTTTTCATAGTGTGGCCTTGCAATTACGACGGAAAACATAAATCAATACCCCTCTATTAAAACGTGCTTTATAAATGGCAATTAATTGAGTCCATTGATAAAGAGATATATTGTCAGATGACAGTGGCCCTGTAAATAAATACATAACTGTATTCTGAGCCTAACCTATAATTCAATTCACGGGAGAAAAAAATACCCAATTTACCCACACCATTGGAGTGTTCTTGATGCACAAGACAAGGGCAGTGTGTGTTGTGTCAATTTCCATCGGCTTAAATGTATTATCTTCTATACATTATATTTCCTCTTTCTCTCTATGGGCAAACATCAACCTACCAGCGACTGTAAAGTATCCCTCTAAGCTCAACTCTCCCTCAACACATGCCGCAAGATGCCCGGTCCCCGCGAGGCGACGGTGGGGCGCGCTCGGATCATACTGATACACACACCGGCTGCGGTGCAGATTGCATACCGTTATTCGCTCTTGTTCACATGCGAAGCAAGGCACGGATATCAATAAGGCTGTATGTTAAATAACATCAGAAATATCAATCTCATCTACACTATTCTCTGAAATGTGCAGATAAACACCGTAGCAACCGCAAAAGAGAAAAACAGGCATTTGTCGTAGCCTATGCAAAACACTTTAGAGGAGATTGGTAGTCCATTACATGATGATGAATAGGCAGACTAGAATTGCTTCAGGTCGGGTTGATAATAAATCTTACCATCTCAGCGGTGATATCCATAAAACAACAGCACGAGTTGAGTGAAATCTCCTTCTTGGTTTTTAGTGTTGAAGGGGAGAGGAGGAGAACCGCAACACCGGGCGCTTTCGTGGTGCAAAGCAACTCCCCCAGGGCGCAGTCGGACCGCCAGGGAACTTGTGAGTTCAGTTAAGCAGGTTCTCCTCACTCGACACCATTTATGAGGGTATTCACGTTTAAAGGGAGAGGGGCAAAATTTGAGAATTGAAGATAATTGGAAAATAGTGTGTTCAACGCAGATCTGACTCCGTCTGTGACTCGAATCTCGGTTCGGGGAATTATGACTGTTGTTATTTAATCATGCCATTCCACTGCCTTGCGGTTAACTGCGTGTGGTCACGTCGCTCGATCATGAAGTATGCGCTGCGCATTTCAACAAGCATGCCTCTCTCTCTCTCTCTCTCTCTCTCTCTCTCTCTCTCTCTCTCTCTCTCTCTCTCTCTCTCTCTCTCTCTCTCTCTCTCTCAACACTGAGACAATGCTGTACGTGCACTAACACCCCCACAGAACAGCTGTTTCAAGCCGAGCGTAGTTAGTGAAACCTAACTATCCACACACACTAACTCCACAGTGAAACGATATGTTGTCACTTTGTTATGAGTGGTTCAACATGCACTGGATAAATGCTGCATATTTTGTCTCTGTATATAGTCTAATGTTTCACATTCATCTTTGTCAGTTGATTGGAGGTAAAATAACAAATGACAAACACTTGTAAAAGAACACCATTAGATTGAATTTATTTTGAACATGTTGAGCATCAAAATTACACTTAATTTGGCTGCTTTCAATGCTTTCTACATATTGACAAATTTGATCACAGCAAAAATACCTTTTATTAGTCTTTCAATGCGTTGTCTTTATATATTGATACAAAATTGGACCCAGCTGGTAACCCATTGCATAAGACTCATCCTCAGAGCCTTTGAAGATTAGCCAAACACTGCTCACTTGCTCGTAAAATCCCATACACACAATATTTGGACATCATTTTTGTAAATCTCCATCGATGGCCATTCGCTGGAATAATCATTTAAGTTTAAATTGTGATGACGCATGTACGGGGGAGGACAAGCAGGCAGGCCTTTAGAGAAGTGTATCTAAAAATATGCTCTCTCTCTCGGACTGACTGCCTGACTGACATCAACATTCTGTTCTTCTTCCGGAGAAGAGAGGAACGAGGAAAACAAACCTAGAGCTCTCTTACTTTCTTTCTCAGGGTGGCAAAGACATCTGATCCCTACTTCAGCCTGCCTCCTGGTCTGCCTGCCTCCTGGTCTGCCTGACGCCTCCCTCCCTCCCTCCTGGTCTGCCTGCCTCCTGGCCTGCCTGCCTCCTGGTCTGCCTGACTGCCTCCCTCCCTCCCTCCTGGTCTGCCTGACTGCCTCCCCTCCTGTCTCCCTCCCTCCCTCCCTGGTCTTCCTGAATGCCTCCCTCTCTCCCTCCCTCCCTCCTTGTCTGCCTGCCTCCTGGTCTGCCTGACTGCCTCCCTCCCTCCCTCCTGGTCTGCCTGACTGCCTCCCTGTCTCCCTCCCTCCATCATGGTCTGCCTGTCTCCTGGTCTGCCTGCCTCCTGGTCTGCCTGACTGCCTCCCTGTCTCCCTCCCTCCATCATGGTCTGCCTGACTGCCTTCCTGTCTCCCTGTCTCCCTCCTGGCCTCCCTCCCCTCCCTCCCTCCCTCCCTCCCTCCCTCCCTCCCCCTCCTGGTCTGCCTGACAGCCTCCCTGTCTCCCTCCCTCCATCATGGTCTGCCTGCCTCCTGGTCTCCTCCCTCCCTCCCCCTGCCTCCCTCCCCTCCCTCCCTCCCTCCCTCCCTCCTCCCTCCCTCCCTCCCTCCCTCCCTCCCTCCCCTCCCTGGTCTGCCTGACTGCCTCCCTGTCTCCCTCTCTCCTGGTCTGCCTGCCTCCTGGTCTGCCTGTCTCCTGGTCTGCCTGCCTCCTGGTCTGCCTGACTGCCTCCCTCCCTCCTGGTCTGCCTGCCTCCTGGTCTGCCTGCCTCCTCGTCTGCCTGCCTCCTGGTCTGCCTGCCTCCTGGTCTGTCTGCCTCCTGGTCTGCCTGCCCCCTGGTCTGCCTGCCTCCTGGTCTGTCTGCCTCCTGGCCTGCCTGACTGCCTCCCTCCCTCCCTCCTGGTCTGCCTGCCTCCTGGTCTGCCTGCCTGCTGGTCTACCTGACTGCCTCCCTCCCTCCCTCCTGGTCTGCCTGCCTGCTGGTCTACCTGACTGCCTCCCTCCCTCCCTCCTGGTCTGCCTGCCTGCTGGTCTGCCTGCCTGCTGGTCTACCTGACTGCCTCCCTCCCTCCCTCCCTCCTGGTCTGCCTGCCTCCTGGTCTGCCTGCCTGCTGGTCTTCCTGAGTCACCTGTCTCCCTGAGTCACCTGTCTCCCTCCCTCCCTCCCTCCCTCCCTCCCTCCCTCCCTCCCTCCCTCCCTCCCTCCCTCCCTCCCTCCCTCCCTCCTGGTCTGCCTCCCTCCTGGTCCTCCTCCTGGTCTACCTGACTACCTCCCTCCCTCCATCCTGGTCTGCCTGCCTGCTGGTCTACCTGACTGCCTCCCTCCCTCCCTCCTCCCTCCCTCCCTCCCTCCCTCCCTCCTCCTGGTCTGCCTGCCTCCTGGTCTGCCTGCCTCCTGGTCTGCCTGCCTCCTGGTCTGCCTCCGCCTCCCTCCCTCCTGGTCTGCCTGCCTCCTGGTCTGCCTGCCTCCTGGTCTGCCTGCCTCCTGGTCTGCCAGACTGCCTCCCTCCATCATGGTCTGCCTGACTGCCTTCCTGTCTCCCTGTCTCCCTCCTGGTCTGCATGCCTCCTGGTCTCCCTCCCTCCATCCCTCCCTCCCTCCCTCCCTCCCTCCCTCCTGGTCTGCCTGACAGCCTCCCTGTCTCCCTCCCTCCATCATGGTCTGCCTGCCTCCTGGTCTCCCTCCCTCCCTCCCTCCTCCCTCCCTCCCTCCCTCCTGGTCTGCCTGACTGCCTCCTGTCTCCTGGTCTGCCTGCCTCCTGGTCTGCCTGTCTCCTGGTCTGCCTCCTGGTCTGCCAGACTGCCTCCCTCCCTCCTGGTCTGCCTGCCTCCTGGTCTGCCTGCCTCCTCGTCTGCCTGCCTCCTGGTCTGCCTGCCTCCCTCCCTCCCTCCCTCCTGGTCTGCCTGACTGCCTCCCTGTCTCCCTCCTGGTCTGCCTGACTGCCTCCCTCCCTCCCTCCTGGTCTGCCTGACTGCCTCCCTGTCTCCCTCCCTCCCTCCTGGTCTTCCTGAATGCCTCCCTCTCTCCCTCCCTCCCTCCTGGTCTGCCTGCCTCCTGGTCTGCCTGCCTCCTGGTCTGCCTGACTGCCTCCCTCCCTCCCTCCTGGTCTGCCTGACTGCCTCCCTGTCTCCCTCCCTCCATCATGGTCTGCCTGTCTCCTGGTCTGCCTGCCTCCTGGTCTGCCTGACTGCCTCCCTGTCTCCCTCCCTCCATCATGGTCTGCCTGACTGCCTTCCTGTCTCCCTGTCTCCCTCCTGGTCTGCCTGCCTCCTGGTCTCCTCCCTCCCTCCCTCCCTCCCTCCCTCCCTCCCTCCTGGTCTGCCTGACAGCCTCCCTGTCTCCCTCCCTCCATCATGGTCTGCCTGCCTCCTGGTCTCCCTCCCTCCCTCCCTGCCTCCCTCCCTCCCTCCCTCCCTGCCTCCTGGTCTGCCTGACTGCCTCTCTGTCTCCCTCTCTCCTGGTCTGCCTGCCTCCTGGTCTGCCTGTCTCCTGGTCTGCCTGCCTCCTGGTCTGCCAGACTGCCTCCCTCCCTCCTGGTCTGCCTGCCTCCTGGTCTGCCTGCCTCCTGGTCTGCCTGCCTCCTGGTCTGCCTGCCTCCTGGTCTGTCTGCCTCCTGGTCTGCCTGCCTCCTGGTCTGCCTGCCTGCTGGTCTACCTGACTGCCTCCCTCCCTCCCTCCCTCCTGGTCTGCCTGCCTCCTGGTCTGCCTGCCTGCTGGTCTTCCTGAGTCACCTCCCCCCTCCCCCCTCCCTCCCTCCCTCCCTCCCTCCCTCCCTCCCTCCCTCCCTCCCTCCCTCCCTCCCTCCCTCCCTCCCTCCCTCCCTCCCTCCCTCCCTCCTGGTCTGCCTGCCTCCTGGTCTGCCTGCCTGCTGGTCTGCCTGCCTGCTGGTCTACCTGACTGCCTCCCTCCCTCCCTCCCTCCCTCCCTCCTGGTCTGCCTGCCTCCTGGTCTGCCTGCCTCCTGGTCTGCCTGCCTCCTGGTCTGCCTGACGCCTCCCTCCCTCCCTCCTGGTCTGCCTGCCTCCTGGTCTGCCTGCCTCCTGGTCTGCCTGACTGCCTCCCTCCATGCCTCCCTCCTGGTCTGCCTGACTGCCTCCCTGTCTCCCTCCTGGTCTGCCTGACTGCCTCCCTCCCTCCCTCCTGGTCTGCCTGACTGCCTCCCTGTCTCCCTCCCTCCCTCCTGGTCTTCCTGAATGCCTCCCTCTCTCCCTCCCTCCCTCCTGGTCTGCCTGCCTCCTGGTCTGCCTGCCTCCTGGTCTGCCTGACTGCCTCCCTGTCTCCCTCCCTCCATCATGGTCTGCCTGTCTCCTGGTCTGCCTGCCTCCTGGTCTGCCTGACTGCCTCCCTGTCTCCCTCCCTCCATCATGGTCTGCCTGACTGCCTTCCTGTCTCCCTGTCTCCCTCCTGGTCTGCATGCCTCCTGGTCTCCCTCCCTCCCTCCCTCCCTCCCTCCCTCCCTCCCTCCCTCCCCTCCCCCTCCCTCCCTCCCTCCCTCCCTCCCTCCCTCCCTCCCTCCCTCCCTCCCTCCCTCCTGGTCTGCCTGACAGCCTCCCTGTCTCCCTCCCTCCATCATGGTCTGCCTGCCTCCTGGTCTCCCTCCCTCCCTCCCTGCCTCCCTCCCTCCCTCCCTCCTGGTCTGCCTGACTGCCTCTCTGTCTCCCTCTCTCCTGGTCTGCCTGCCTCCTGGTCTGCCTGTCTCCTGGTCTGCCTGCCTCCTGGTCTGCCAGACTGCCTCCCTCCCTCCTGGTCTGCCTGCCTCCTGGTCTGCCTGCCTCCTCGTCTGCCTGCCTCCTGGTCTGCCTGCCTCCTGGTCTGTCTGCCTCCTGGTCTGCCTGCCTCCTGGTCTGCCTGCCTGCTGGTCTACCTGACTGCCTCCCTCCCTCCCTCCTGGTCTGCCTGCCTCCTGGTCTGCCTGCCTGCTGGTCTACCTGACTGCCTCCCTCCCTCCCTCCCTCCTGGTCTGCCTGCCTCCTGGTCTGCCTGCCTGCTGGTCTTCCTGAGTCACCTGACTCCCTCCCTCCCTCCCTCCCTCCCTCCCTCCCTCCCTCCCTCCCTCCCTCCCTCCCTCCCTCCCTCCCTCCCTCCCCTCCCTCCCCTCCCTCCTGGTCTGCCTCCCTCCTGGTCTGCCTGCCTCCTGGTCTGCCTGCCTGCTGGTCTGCCTGCCTGCTGGTCTACCTGACTACCTCCCTCCATCCTGGTCTGCCTGCCTGCTGGTCTACCTGACTGCCTCCCTCCCTCCCTCCCTCCCTCCTGGTCTGCCTGCCTCCTGGTCTGCCTGCCTGCTGGTCTGCCTGCCTGCTGGTCTACCTGACTGCCTCCCTCCCTCCCTCCCTCCTGGTCTGCCTGCCTCCTGGTCTGCCTGTCTCCTGATCTGCCTGCCTGCTGGTCTACCTGACTGCCTCCCTCCCTCCTGGTCTGCCTGCCTGCTGGTCTACCTGACTGCCTCCCTGCCTCCCTCCCTCCTGGTCTGCCTGCCTCCTGGTCTGCCTGCCTGCTGGTCTACCTGACTGCCTCCCTGCCTCCCTCCCTTCTGGTCTGCTTGGGAAAAAACAGGTATCAGATATGAAAGATAAGAGTTATGAGAGCAGTTGGTTGAGGAGAGACCCAGTATGAGCAACATAATAGTAGTAATAACATTAATAAAGGCACTCAAGGATACCAGTTTGGGTTGTCTTCCCCATAAGCTCACTACTTGTAACTTCGTCTCAGTCATCCATCACGATAGAGTTATTCTGTATCTCACCGCCATTTTGAGCTTGATTGATTTCTCTGTAACTACAAATGGGAAGTGGGAGCAATGTGGAGTAGTCAATAACACACTTATAACAAACATAACTACTCACTCACACACACCCACATACCAACACTTTCTCTCAATTCATATCTCTCTCTTTCTCTCTCTCTCTCTCTTTCCTTATCTCGTTCCCTCTCTCCGTCCTGCTGTCTTCAGGCCTGGCCTCCCACACAGTAGAAGCGGTGACTCAGGCACCTCCAGCATGCTTTAATGTGAATCCTCTCTGACATGAAGAGAGAAAGGGAGGAGGGAGAGAGAGATAAAGGATATGAGAGAGAGAGAGAGAGAGAGAGAGAGAGAGAGAGAGAGAGAGAGAGAGAGAGAGAGAGAGAGAGAGAGAGAGAGAGAGAGAGAGAGAGAGAGAGAGAGAGAGAGAGAGAGAGAGATAGATAGATAGATAGATAGATAGATAGATAGATAGATAGATAGATAGATAGACAGACAGACAGACAGACAGACAGACAGACAGACAGACAGACAGACAGACAGACAGACAGACAGACAGACAGACAGACAGACAGACAGACAGACAGACAGACAGACAGACAGATAGATAGATAGATAGATAGATAGATAGATAGATAGATAGATAGATAGATAGATAGATAGATAGATAGATAGTGTTCTATGTGTTCGCTTTGGCAATGTACGTGGTAACACTTTCCATGATAATAACGCCTTTTGAATTTGAGAGAGTGAGAGCGATCAGGCAGAAGCAAGCAGCTCAGCTCAGAGATTCACTGCTCTCTGAGGAGCCAGTACGAGCTAGGGGCTTGGGTGTAAGAGCTAGGTGCTAGGGTGTGGAAGCTAGGGGCTGTGGTCTTTCTGGGGGCTGGGATGTGAAGGCTGGAGGCTGACTGGAGATTTCCACTGGCATCATCTGGCTCAGCATCCTCATAAAAACACCAATACAGAGCTCCATGTGACCTACGACCTCTCTCCTTGCCTCACTGACTGATGCACTCATGCACTCACTCATCCAGATTAAAGGCTAAATTAATGTGATCGTGACCACCATTTTTCTTTTGGCGTATAGACCTGTATAGCATCTCATATACCCAGGAACATATAGCTACACAATTCTGCCTTGATAAAATGAAGTGCATCCCCTCCTGACTGTGGATGTAAGGCAGCAATCAGGAGACTTGAATTGAAATGTGTTCAGCCGTTTTTAGAGGTCCACTGCTGAGGTGACATCATCACTAATTTATCCTCTTTTTGGAGGGAAATGATATGCCACTGCTGTATGGTGTTACCATGGCAACTGGCCTGTTTCAATGTTTCGGGGTGTGGAGGGGTGGCAAGAGTAGGGGTAATTATGGATGCAGGGTCGGGAACGTGGGCTAGGGGGCAGTGGAGTCAGGATGTGTTTGTGAATGGGGGATGGGGAGATGGGTGGATGGAGGATGGAGGGATAGAGGAGGGGCTATGAAAGGGGAGGAGATATGGAAGGCAGGAAGAAAAAAAAAGAGAAAACTCTCCACACATGAATGGTTTCATAGTCAATCACAGTATCATGCCTTAGCCCCCCAGGGCAGGCAATACTGCCAAGCAACTACATCCATAACTACATCAGTATGTACTAGAAAGATAAATAATGCTGTTCTTTCAGCGAAATGTTGTAAATATATCATGTTACTCCAAACACATTCATTCACGTACAGTATACACAGCTCATATTGAATGAAGTATACAAATGCACTAACACATACGGACATACATCTGTGGACACACGGATGCACGGACGCACCCACAAAAGCATGCACAAATGCTAGTACTCCATGCGATTGCACACACACACTAGAAACATCTGTGCACACTGATACATCTTCTTGGAACATGGGCTGTGCTTCATGACGAGGGAAGAACAGTGATTACCACTCACAGTTTGGCAAGTATAGTCACATCACTGTTAATCAACCGAGAGACAACCCACTGTTACTGTTAAATCTACAAAGAGACTGACGCTTGTATCAACACTGGCTCTGAGCTCTGAACTCTGCCAAGGCACACATGTAGATTTAGAGACAGAGACATATTTGCCTTGTATTAGGTAGGAGCATCAGGGAGGCGTCTAACCTAACAGCCATTTCATCTTATAGCCAAGTCTAATAGAAAACACACACAGTTACAGCTCAGGTCATCTCTTCTCTTCTTCGCTTTCTGCTCTCACCTTTCATAAGTGGACTGCTGCTCCTATATTGTGTGCTAATTGTTCCTAACAGAGCCAATGTTCATTTGTGAAGGTTACCGATAGCGGATATACTTGGAGCTGAGGGGGGGGAGACTGGGGAGAGAGAGAGCCAGTAGAGTGAATGCCAGGGTGATGAATGCTAGCAGGGACGGCCTGTGAATGTTAGGTAATGTAAATAGGACCCTTTTCTTTCTTTCTTTCTTTCTTTCTTTCTTTCTTTCTTTCTTTCTTTCTTTCTTTCTTTCCCCCTCTCTCACTCTATTCCTCTCAATCTCTATCTCTCACTCTCTCTCTCTCTCTACCACTGAGTCCTTGTGCTGCTGTGGCAATAACACAAATTGAAATCACCATGGCAACAGTTCTACCTGAACGCAAGGCTGTGGAAAAGAGCGAACGAAGGAGAAATGGAGAGAGATAGGGAGAGAGATGGGAAGAGGGACAGGAAGATGGAGAGAGAGAGAAGAGAGAGACAAAGAAGAGAGAGAGAGAGCAAAAGAGAGAGAGAAGAGAAAGAGAGAGAGCAAGCGAGAGAGAGAGAGCGATATACTGTATATATATATATTTATATATATATATATATAGAGAGAGAGAGAAGAGAAAGAGAGAGAGCAAGCTATATATATATATATATATAGAGAGAGAGAAGAGAAAGAGAGAGAGCAAGCTATATATATATATAGAGAGAGAGAGTGCTCTCATAACACATCATGATTTATGAAGGTTTAGAAACTAACATTTGCAACATGTCCATTTTTTACCCAAGCTTAGTCCCAAATGGCACCCTGTTCCCTATATAGTGCACTGCTTTTGACCAGGGCCCATAGTAGTGCACTAGGGAATAGGGTGCCATTTGGGACTTGGAGAGAAAGAGAAGGGCTGCTGAGACACAACATATGTTTTTCTTTGAGTGAATCTTTATTTTTTCCCCTTCGTCTCTTTTCTTTGCTCTATGTATCCTTTGCTTTACCAGTAAAACCATCCTTCTCTGTCACCCTGATGTTCAAATCATTCTCCAGTTTCCATGTCCTAGTCAGTCTTATTTTATATACATCAAACGGCATTGCCTCTACAGTTGCAGAATTCTGGAATAGATGTTATCATGTTGATGGATGGTTAACAGATGTTTGTTGAATTCTGAGTTGTACACATTTTTGCACCGATTTGTGCTCTTTTGCTGGTTGAAAATGTCACTTGTTATCTTCATAGACTTTAATCAAGTCTCAACATTCTTCATGTTGTTGAAGTACACTCTTAGAAAATGTGCTATCTAGAACCTCAAAGTGTATGGCTGCCCCCATACGAGAACCCTTTGAAGAACCCATTTTGGTTCCAGAGTGAACCGTTTTGGGTTCGATGTAGAACCCGAAAGGGTTTTACCTGGAACCAAAAAGGGTTCTAGAAAAGGGTTTCCATATGGGTTCTCCTATGGGACAACCCTAGAGACAACCTTTTTGGAGGGTTGGAGAGGAGATTAAGAATATAGGAGATGAGGAGTTGAGGAGAGGGAGAGAGGAGGAGGTGAGGAGGAGAGGGAGAGAGGAGGAGGTGAGGGGGAGAGGGAGAGAGGAGGAGGTGAGGAGGAGAGGGAGAGAGGAGGAGGTGAGGAGGAGAGGGAGAGATGAGGAGCTGAGGAGGAGAGGGAGAGAGGAGGAGGTTAGGAGGAGAGGGAGAGAGGAGGAGGTGAGGTGAGGAGGAGAGGGAGAGAGGAGGAGGTGAGGAGGAGAGGGAGAGAGGGAGAGAGGAGGAGGTGAGGAGGTGAGGAGGAGAGGGAGAGAGGAGCAGGTGAGGAGGAGAGGGAGAGAGGAGGAGGTGAGGAGGAGAGGGAGAGAGGAGGAGGTGAGGAGGAGAGGGAGAGAGGAGGAGGTGAGGAGGAGAGGGAGAGAGGAGGAGGTGAGGAGGAGAGGGAGAGAGGAGGAGGTGAGGGGGTGAGGAGGAGAGGGAGAGAGGAGGAGGTGAGGAGGTGAGGAGGAGAGGGAGAGAGGAGGAGGAGAGGGAGAGAGGAGGAGGTGAGGAGGTGAGGAGGAGAGGGAGAGAGGAGGAGGTGAGGAGGTGAGGAGGAGAGGGAGAGAGGAGCAGGTGAGGAGGAGAGGGAGAGAGGAGGTGAGGAGGAGAGGGAGAGAGGGAGAGAGGAGAAAAGCCCTAGTTGGTTTGACAAAGCATTTTTTACTGGATCATTTTGTTTTCCTCCTGACACCTAGAGGAGCCCTACCTCTCCCTCTCTCCCTTTCTCCCTTTGTCACCTCTCCAGCAGTGCTAGCAGTGTGAAGAGTGCTCCAATACGCTACGGTGTGCTTCAGCAACCCAACAAAAGACCTGGGAGCCATTATAGGAACTGAGACATTGTGAGAGTGTTGATCGGCATGTCTCCTCCCTTCTATCAATAGAGCACTGAGGATGAAGCAGAAAAAGTTCAGGGTCGTCTCTTTCTCTCTCTCTACTTTCTCTTCCTCCTCCCTGTCTCTCTCTCTCTACTTTCTCTTTCTCCTCAACCCTCCCTCCCTCCTCTTCCTACATCCTCTTCCTCCCTCCTCTTCCTCCCTCCCTCCCACTATCTCTCAGCCTCTCCCTATCTGCTTCTTGTTTTGTTGGTTCAGTGAATCACTCTTCCTCTCTCTTTCTCCTCCTCCTCCCTGTCTCTCTCTGTCTCTCTCTCTCCTTCTCTCGTGCTCTGCTCTCCTCCAGCTCAATAGAGATCTCCACATGGGTCCTCGGTACGCCCATCCGCCTCAATCACCCATCTCCATGGAGACTCAGCTGCCGCACTACATGGCAGCACTCGTTGGAGACGCAACGCTTCTTCTGAGCACCCCCATACACACTCACACACAGACATAGATTTAAAGGAAACCTTCAACCAAAACTATATTTTGGCATGTTTGTTGATATAGTCCCAAAATGTTTTGCATGTCAGCAATCAAGTTTTCAAGACATACAACTTAACAAATATAGAAATACAGCCTGTAGAATGCATTTTGCTGCAAATGATGCTGCATTTTGCATAATATGATGCAAAATGCATCACACTGGCTGCATTTCTGTATTTTGAAAGTTATATATCTTGGAAACCTGATTGCTGACATGCAAAACATTTCGGGACTGTATCAACAATGGACTAATGAAAAGAATACCCCCCAAAAAATTGGGGGTTGAATTTTCCTTTAAGCATTGTTATAGAAAATCTATTTCTTACTGCCCACTCCCCATCTTTTATTTTCTTCCTTCTACTTGGCCACTTCTTTCCTCTTTCCTTGTCCTCTATTATAATATTCCTCCTCTTCCTCTTCCTCCTGCTCCAGAGAGAGGGGGGAGACAGAGAGAGGGGGGAGACAGAGAGAGGGGGAGCCAGAGAGTGGAGGGAGACAGAAAGAGGGGGGAGACAGAGAGAGGGGTAGACAGAGAGAGGGGGAGCCAGGGAGTGGAGGGAGACAGAAAAAGGGGGGAGACAGAGAGAGGGGTAGACAGAGAGAGGGGAGACAGAGAGAGGGGAGACAGAGAGGGGGAGACAGAGAGAGGGGAGACAGAGAGAGGGGAGACAGAAAGAGGGGGGAGACAGAGAGAGGGGTAGACAGAGAGAGGGGGAGCCAGAGAGTGGAGGGAGACAGAAAGAGGGGGGAGACAGAGAGAGGGGTAGACAGAGAGAGGGGAGACAGAGAGAGGGGGGAGACAGAGAGGAGGAGACAGAGAGAGAGGGAGACAGAGAGAGGGGGAGACAGAGAGAGGGGGAGACAGAGAGAGGGGAGACAGAGAGAGGGGGAGACAGAAAGAGGGGGAGACAGAGAGAGGGGAGACAGAGAGAGGGGTAGACAGAGAGAGGGGGAGACAGAGAGAGGGGGAGACAGAGAGGGGAGACAGAGAGAGGGGGAGACAGAGAGAGGGGGAGACAGAGAGAGGAGGAGACAGAGAGAGGGGGAGACAGAGAGGGGAGACAGAGAGAGGGGGAGACAGAGAGAGGGGGAGACAGAGAGAGGGGGAGACAGAGAGAGGGGAGACAGAGAGAGGGGAGACAGAGAGAGGGGGAGACAGAGAGAGGGGGAGACAGAGAGAGGGAGAGACAGAGAGAGGGAGAGACAGAGAGAGGGGGAGACAGAGAGAGGGGGAGACAGAGAGAGGGGGAGACAGAGAGAGGGGGAGACAGAGAGAGGGGGAGACAGAGAGAGGGGAGACAGAGAGAGGGGAGACAGAGAGAGGGGGAGACAGAGAGAGGGGGAGACAGAGAGAGGGGGAGACAGAGAGAGGGGAGACAGAGAGAGGGGAGACAGAGAGAGGGGGAGACAGAGAGAGGGGGAGACAGAGAGAGGGGGAGACAGAGAGAGTGGAGAGAAGAAAGATTGAGAGAGATATATAGAGAGAGATTGAGAGGCAGAAAGTGAAAGAGAGAGAGAGTGAAAGAGAGAAAGAGTGAAAGAGGGTGAAAGAGAGTGAAAGAGAGAAAGATAGCAATAATCAGTGACAGACAGACAAAGACAGAGAAAGAGAAAGTACTATGGTGTTAAACATTAAATCCAAACATTGAGCGTAACAAGTGGTTGTAATGAATAATACATTCTGCAGTTCTTCTTACTTCTGATGCTGAATGGGTCTGGCAGGCGAGGTGAAAAACGACGAGTAGAGTACGACACAGAACATTTCTTCACAGTGTCACAACAACTGGCTTTCTGGAGCGATTCACAAGCAGTGCTGCTCTCTGGGTCTTTGCTCATCACATAAAGCACTTTACTGTTCTACAAGTGGTCTGAGTTTGGGTCGTCAAAATAAATCAAGTATCACCTTCAGCTATGAATGGTTTGAAACTTCATCCCTTTGTTTTTGACACTGATGGAAGAGGACATTTTTCTGAGAAGAACGTAGCCTACTTTTTTGACATTTGATGCAAATTGTCAATATTGCATTTGGAATGTGGAATGATTCAACTGCCAATCCATCAGGATGTATGCATAAGAACATCCAATATAGAAATATGCATTAAACTCCCACGAAGTAGACCAATGGAAATAAAGGACTAAATAAAACTCATGGCAGATTATTCCAGTCAATCAAGCCTACCAGTAAACACAATAACTGTGATGTTAATAGAACTGTGAGTGGGAGGAAGTAGAGAGGGATGAAGAGATGAGGGAAGGGGAGAGGAGAGGAAGGGAGGGTGAGAATTATATATGATAGAGGGAGGGAAAATCCTGACTGACTGAATCCTTCCAGAAAGCAATTATTTTATTTTATGAGTGATTTAAAGTCACAGTTTCATTTGAAAAATGTCTGTTTATAGGGAAATAGAGTAAGAAGAAGAAGTAATCACAGTGGAAGTAGAGTAAGAAGAATAAGTAATCACATTGGAAATAGAGAGGTAGTTAAAGTAATAATGGTGAAAGTAGAGAATATTACTAGTAGTTAAGTAACTAATTACTAGTAAGTTAAGATACATGAATAATAGAATGGTGGTATAATTTGTTAGTATCAGTGATTTACTAGTAGTAATAGTAGTAGAAGAAGTAGTAGTAATAGTAGTAATAGTAGTAGAAGAAGTAGTAGTAGTAGTGGTAGTAGTAGTAGTAATAGTAGTAGAAGAAGTAGTAGTAGTAGTGTAGTAGTAGTAGTAGTGGTAGTAATAGTAGTAGAAGAAGTAGTAGTAGTAGTAATAGTAGTAGAAGAAGTAGTAGTAGTAATAGTAGTAGTAATAGTAGTAGTGTAGTAGTAGTAATAGTAGTAGAAGAAGTAGTAGTAGTAGTAGTAGAAGAAGTAGTAATAGTAGTAATAGTAGTAGAATAAGTAGTAGTAGTAGTGTAGTAGTAGTAGAAGAAGTAGTAGTGTAGTAGTAGTAGTGGTAGTAATAGTAGTAGAAGAAGTAGTAGTGTAGTAGTAGTAGTGGTAGTAATAGTAGTAGAAGAAGTAGTGGTAGTAATAGTAGTAGAAGAAGTAGTAGTAGTAATAGTAGTAGTGTAGTAGTAGTAATAGTAGTAGATGTAGTAGTAGAAGTAGTGTAGTAGTAGTAGTAGAAGAAGTAGTAGTAGTAGTGTAGTAGTAGTAGTAGAATAAGTAGTAGTAGTAGTAGTGTAGTAGTAGTAATAGTAGTAGAAGAAGTAGTAGTAGTGGTAGTAGTAATAGTAGAATAAGTAGTAGTAGTAATGTAGTAGTAGTAATAGTAGTAGAAGAAGTAGTAGTAGTAGTGTAGTAGTAGTAATAGTAGTAGAAGAAGTAGTAGTAGTAGTGTA